>NC_079512.1:19080429-19114960 GCF_000801105.2 Raphanus sativus | reverse complement strand
GTATTAATTGTGAGGGGCTGATTCAGAGATTACCTCCTCCGAAAACGCATGTCAGCTGCTGGAACACCAACATGTTGCACAAAGGCTGCGTAATCTGATGTCAGGTCCCCTAATCTTCCAATCTTCACATACCAAGCATACAAATCAGTTTTAACACAAGACAAGAATGGTTTCATAATCTAGCCAAGTGTCATTCACTTACCACTCCAGAGTTGCTTGATCCTACCCACGAATCATAGATGGTTTGTGTTGAATTATCTGGATCCTGGACCTGTAGATAGTTAAAACCAAAAGCTTGAATATGTGTCCTTGTAATAAAGACAGATAACACTTTGCCCATATGCTTGTTAAAACTGCCTTTAAAGTACCACCTCGAGCCGCTTGTTTGATCAGTTCATCGAGTTTGTGGAGTCGCAGAAGCACGAACCCTGGACCAGATACAGCACAATCTATATTCAAGTAAGCCACTGCTCTTGAAGCTAAATCTCTCTGTTTTCTTCTACCCATTCCGTTGAACCAATCTACAGAATACATACATTAAATTTTTCTGCTGATCTCAAACGTTAAAAATGTAGAAATATACAAAGTGAGTTAGAGAGCAGAGACCAGAGCATACTCCTCAGCATCCCAGTTACACAGAATAATCGTCCGTCTTAGGCTTCCATCCTCTTCTGTGCAGCTTATCTAGCCTTTGCGCAATCTACACTAGTTTCAACATCTCTCTCTCATTGCAATTTAACCATTTTTTAAAAAATCTTTCAGCATACAAAAAAACAGAACGCCACCTCCAAAAGTACAGCAGTCCCACTGTTGGGATCAACGCTCCAAAACTCCAAGCGGTCTCGATGGTTTCCAAGAATCACATATCTAAACCAAACTCATCCAAACACAAAGTCAGTAATATATATATCCTACAAAACCAACCATAAAGCTTCACTCATATTGTGAGAATGGTACGTACCTATCAGGCTCTTCTTCGCCTTCAATCACTCCAATAACATTTTCAATCTGAGCTATAACAGTTTTCCCCTGTAACCAAATCCAATGTTCAAGTCTAAGTAAAAGAAACACAAACACCATGCCACAAACCCATAAACTCACAATGTAACTCAGGTTCAAGATCCCAGGTCCAGGCCCCACAGGATAAACATCACCATGAGCAACATCACCGACGATACTCTTCAAGATCACCTCCGCATCAGCGCCGAGATAGGAAGCGAAGGTATTAGCGAGAGTCGCCGCTCAACTCCACAGCCTCCTCAGATAATCTCTCACACCCATCAACGCTCGCCCACCCAGGAGTCGTCGGATCACCTAACCCGTTATAAACAGAACCCACTTGAACACCACTCGGCGGCATCCACTTACTCACCGGAAAACACTCGTCTCCTCCGCCGCCGCCGTAGTCTCTCTTGTCTGTGTATATCACAACGCCAACAGCTCCCGCACTGTACGCGTTCCTCACTATGTCTCCTCTGTAAATCTCTCCGTACCTCGCGACCACGACGGCTCCGGAGACGTTCAGAGCAGCGAAGTCTTGGACTCGTCCGTAGTTCGCGTAAACCGCGGGACCCGAGACGTTGCCTGACTTAGCGTATCCGTGGAACGTAGGCGTCACTTCTTTTGCGTAAGGGTTGTTGTTGTCTCCGACGACGTGTTCTTGTTCTAAAGCGAAAGTGATCTGGTTTTTGAAGATTCGTTTGGTGTTAGTACGAGGAGCGGTGAAGTGGGTAGGTTAGAGATACTTGGTAAGAGACGAGGTGTGTTTTGAGGGAGGAGGAGGCGAAGGCAGAGCGAACAAAGGCTGCGGCTTCAGCGTTGGCCTCTGAACCGGCTACATGGGGCGGCGGGTGAGGGTACGGAGGTTTAAGCGATGGAAGCGTTGTCGGAGAAGGAGGCTGAGAGGAAAAGAGTATGGAAGTGTGGTTTTGGTGGAGAAAGAGAAGAGGAGGTAAGATAAAGCAGCGAGAAGGAAGACAAGAGATGTTGCTGTTATCGACATCGATGGTGATTAGTGAGTCTGCTTTAGATGATTTTGCGATTTCATCACGTTTTAGTTTGGAGTTGACCTTTGCAATTATCGATCATTCTTCTTCTTGGAAAATACTTTAAAATATTAAGCCGTGTTAGTGGGTGGTGACGACTAGGCTGGAAGAACCTTAAATTAACAAAGAAAAGTGACTTACTTTAGTTTCCACTGATTACATATATGCTTTTATTATTCTATTCATGTTTTTTCTTTGGTTCCTATGTCACTACAGGTGACAAAGCCAAGCCGCAATGGGTGTAACGGTTCGGTTGGCATATGTGTCATATACCCAACGTGACAACTGATCCAACAAGTAGACTCAGCAAAGTCATTACAAACACCTTTTGTCTTCTTTGAGTGTGTACCAATTCGACAAAAGTGGACCGAGTCTACTCAGTTGAACTGGGGACACCATCTGTATTGGTGGTAGAGAGCTTTCAAGCCCAAAGTGGTAATGAGAGGCCGAGTGGTGTGCCAACCCAAGATCAGCCACCCGCTCCTCTCCTCCACCGCAGAAAAGAGACAATAGCATTCGAACTGAGATGTGCTGTTAAAAAACCTGCTGAATTGAACCGCTTCCTCTATTTGCTCAGCGTTTTGGTGACGCTTAACTCGGTCAACCCCATTGCAAGACACAACATTGAAGATCTGTTTAATTAACCAAGTAAGCTTCCAACATGACCTTGTCTTTGTTGGAACTATTTTTTTAGCAATGTATTCATATGCTAAGATAGAGTTAGTGTGAATGAGAAATAGAGGTCTAATGTGTGTGATTTGAAAAACTGGTATAAAGTTACAAATATACACATTAGATATTTGGATTTGAGTTTTGATTTGTTAGTTGAACTTTATGTTCATTAATTTAATTTTATAAACCAAATATATGTGATCTTTTATATTAATAAAATATAAAAAAGAAATCCATTTAAAGTATATTATTTTGTTTGAACGAGTCAAATAATAATAATTATATTCTTTATTTTTTTGTCAAAATGTAAAATGAATTCACATAGTAATTGACAAAAAAAAAAGACTCCATTAGTGTATCATGGGAGGTTTCATTGTATGTTGAAAAATGAAACTTGTACTTCTCATTATTTTCTATATAAAGCCTCATGGCAATGTAGAAAAAGAGACACATCAAATACTAAAAAGAAAACCACATTCTCCTTTATTGAATAGTCAAATTAGTATTTTTTTTCTTGTGTATGAAAGTATAACACAAAACTAGTTTCGCCAGGCTTCTGATAGAGTGACGCAAATTCAGAAGATTATTTGCAGTTGTATCCTGGGACTCATTACGTTATCGAACCGTCGCACTACGGGACGTATTTTGAGTTAAGGAAAGAGATAATATCTCGTCTCTGCAGTTGTATCATCTTTTTCTTATTCTTTGGTATAATTTTGTCATTTTTATTCTTTACAATATTCAGTAATCCATAGTTTATAAAATACGGTTCTATCAGTCTTAACTCAAAATATCCGTTTATTGCTTTGCACTAACCGGACTAATTATTGTAAAAAGTATGTTTTTGTAAGAACATGTTGATTGATCTTTGAGAAAAGATGCCGGAGTCAGATCTATAAGATTATTTCAAAATAATCTTCCTTCAATCCTAATTCTATAATTTTTTTTGTTTTTATACTAACAAAAAGTGATTATTTTGTGAAGTGTTTTATTATGAAAACATGAATTACAGAATTCAAGGGTGATGGAAAAAAAATCTTCTGATTTTCTGAAACAAGTTTCAGATTATTTGAGATTTTGTGTGTTTAGTATCATTAAAATTAAAATAATTAATATTTTTGGACTAATGAATTTGATATTTTGTGGTTTATAAGAACAGGTTTCATCTTTCGATGATGACAATGAGAATCATTTTCCAAACGTCTTTGTTAACATTTTTGGAATGGATTTGTCTACTCTTAATTTTCAAAATAATTAATTGCTGGATCGAGCGGTTACAATCATTTTTTTTAATTTTAGTCAAAAATGTGATATTGCTTTAACTTGGTAAATGATTTTAATTTGCTTTAATTATCAAGAATGGTTTAACTTTTTTTGTTTTCTTCTTTCAGATTTTGGGATAACTTAATTTAGTTATTAAGCATGGATGACCATGAGACAAAAAAAAAGGAGTCAAGTTTAAAAAATATGGTGAAAACATATTTATAAACAACATTTTTGATCTTTTGAGATCAAGTTGTATGAATGGAAATAGATTTCGTGAGTCGGCGCCCCAAATAAAATTTGGCAGAGGTCTGCCACATATAAATCATTTGCCATAAAAAATAAACTGTTTGTTGATATTGATCAAAACATTTGTATTTCATGAATGCTTTAATGCACCTTTTTAAAAAGTTGACCATGCAAAACCAATGAAAATTTTCAGACCAATATGACTGAAACTGACATGTGTATTGTAGTTTCTAAAGTCAATATGTTTGAGAATAACCATAGAAAATGGTGGTTTTGATGGTACAAACAATATCATATAATGATATGTATTTTTGCTATAAAGCAAAAATATATTTTGAAAAAAAATAAATCAAAATATATACAAGTTGAATTTCTAAATCAACTTAAGAGAACTATGAAAATAGTTGTATTCAAAATGTGATTTTCCGAGAATGAATTACATTCTAAAGAAAATTGTAACAATTTTGAAATTGTTTTTATTATTCATTTAAATCTAAAGGAGTTGTAGATTAACTTTCTTAACTCTTAAGAGATGTTAAATGTAAATATGCATGGTTTTGAGCTATCTCAATAAATGTGGGGGAAGCTTTGTTTACTATATAAAGTCATTGGCAAGAGTCCAAATGAACTCAGTGATAGTTATCAAACTAAGATATTTAAAAAAAAAGAAAAAAAAAGTTAGTGTCGTACACTGAGTTTTGTGTATAATGGTTAATTGTATCTTGAAAAAAAACAAAGATGACAAAAATCATTAAATAATTGATCTCGACTAATCTCAAGAGATTATGTTCACTGTGATGACAACCTAGGATCTTGTTGTTAAAGGTGTGTCATGAGATCAAATTGTAATATCCTCAAGAGGAATGGGTTTAGCCTATGAACTAAGATGAGGTTTGGCGGTAACTCTACTTATCAGATTGGAGATCCCAAGAAATAAGTTTAAGGAGACAACTAAGTCAAACTAAATCTGCCCAAAGCACTGTAAGACTTCGGTCTATACCCAGTTCCTAGGATGATTAAACAGTATTACATGTAAGGAATAGAGGATAAACATTTGCTTTTAATGATTTGTGCCAATTGTTTTGAGATATGAATGGAGTAGTACATGATATTCCTCTAAACAAAGCTAATGGCAAATCACCTTGTAAGTGTGAAATGAGGCCGTTTCTAGGGGAATAAAAAGGTTATATTCTCTAAAGTTCACTCATGATTACCAGAAATGTTCACCGCCAAAATGAACACAATAGAGAAATTGGTTTTGTGAGAGAATGAAACTGTGTTTTGGCTATTGTCTAGGTTTACACCAAAGCCCGGAATATTCAAGACATCATGGCCACCTCTTGGCCAAGTAAATCCGATAGCTATTAACAATGACTGGTTCAAGGCTGAAAAATTGCTACCAACTCATCATCCAGTAAATTTCTCGCTTGTACTCTCAAAAGTCCTTAGCAGAGTCTTGTCGAGTCTTGTCTAGGAAGTTAAGTCTGTCGAGTCTTCTAGTGTCTAGAAGCATTTCTATTCATGTGAGAGATTGTTGGAACTATTTTTTTAGCAATGTATTCATATGCTAAAATAGAGTTAGTGTGAATGAGAAATGTAGGTTTAATGTGTGTGATTTGAGAAACTTGTATAAAGTTATAAATATACACATTAGATATTTGGATTTGAGTTTTGATTTGTTAGTTGAACTTCATGTTCATTAACTTAATCTTATAAACCAAATATATGTGATTTTTTATATTGATAAAATATAAAAAAAGAAATCAATTTAAAGTATATTATTTTGTTTGAATGAGTAAATAATAATAATTATACTCTTTAATTTTTTGGTCAAAATGTGAAATGAATTCACATAATAATTGACAAGAAATAAAGACTCTATTAGTGCACCATGGGAGGTTTCATTGTATGTTGAAAAATGAAACGGGTGCTTCTCATTATTTTCTATATAAAGCCTCATGGCAATGTAGAAAAAAGACGCATCAAATACTAAAAAGAAAACCACATTCTCCTATATTGAATAGTCATGTTAGTATTTTTTTTTCTTGTGTCTGGGAGTATAACACAAAACTAGTTTTGTCAGGTTTCTGATAGAGTGACGCAGATTCAGAAGATTATTTGTAGTTGTATCTTGAGACTCATTACGTTATCGAACCGTCGCACTACGGGACGTATTAAGGAAAAAGATAATATCTCGCCTCTACAGTTGTATCATCATTTTCTTATTTTTTGGTATAATTTTATCATTTTTATTCTTTATAATATTCAGTAATCCGTAGTTTATAAAATACGGTTCTATCGGTCTTGACTCTCAGTTTATTGAAATACTGAAACTAAACTGAGAGCAATATTTCTATCAAGTTATTTTTCTTTTTGTTAATGCATATTTAACCATATTACACCAAATGAAGAAGATGTGACGTGGGCAATAAGTATGTGAATTATCTTATTAAGAAATAACGGTTAGAAATAAGGGAAAATGTGAATTATACTATTATTAACTAGGAAAAAAAAGAGAGCAATGGTTAGAGTTTGATCCATTCAGAGCCGTCGATAAAGGTAAGAGAAATAAAAGGCTTAGCTTCTTCGTCGGTGAGCTCTTTTGCCCAAGCTACCCTTCCTGCATAGTTTGCTCCTTCTCCAGTGCACTTGTACTGACCATAAAACACCGTCCTGCATCACACATTTCATTTTATTTTAATCTACACTTACATTTTTTTAAACTATAATTTTGTACACCTTTTAGTTTCTATATGTTTATAACGATCATGTTTGATGCTGTTTGCAAAGCATTATGGTGAATTAGAAATTTTAGGCTAGATTTGTTATATGCGATTTAAAGAAAAAAATAGTAGTGAGATCAAAGAGGAGTAAAGTACACGTACATCTCGCGTGAAGGATCGCCCCAATTATACCAGCCTCTAGGGAGGATGATGTTATCCATATACGTGTAAGCAAAGACGACTCTTGAGAAGGGACCCCATGCCCTCCCAAGATACAATACTCCTGTCCCTGTCACCTTACAGTTCACAAACGAGAATCCTGTGTCCTCTAGCACACTGCTCCTCCCTTGCGCCGTTACTGCTCCTAGCTTATCCGCTATCGCATGCACGTGACATCCCTAATTAAATACCACTTTAGAGCACGGACCAACTACTTAATTATTTTATTTACGAACTTGTAGAGTGTGCTAAGATACTCCATCTAATCGAGCAACATAGACCACACAATGTACGTAAATGGGGACAGCTGTGCGTGATACTAGGTGCAGGGCCCGTATACACAAGTTAGAAGGTCTTTGTCTAGATGAAAATGTTTACCTCATAGAGAGAAAGGGCATTGCCAAAGATGAAGTCAACCGATCCCTCAATGTAACAATCTTTGTAATAATGCCTTCCTGAATGATCATAGAGAGTGTCTTGAGCACCAAGCATTTTACACCCGAAAAATGCAGCATTGTCCGCTGACACCCTCAATGCCACGGCTTGTTTCCCAACCGCGCCCGGCAAGGGAACTGGGGTCGTGTTCTAGATACATATAAGACCGATTCAAACTTATCCATGCAAATGGAATTGAAGTACAACAACTATGGACCTATGGTAGTGGTTGCAAGTTACCTTGAAAGTGATGTTCTTAGCGACAAAGAAAGGTGAGTTCACGGCGAAAGAAGCAGAGTTAAAGGTGCCCATGGGATTGCCTCTTGAGTCAGGTGTTTGTGCTGTGTCTCCCCATTCCACTATTGTTGTCTCTGCTCCTTCTCCTTCTATTGTTATGAATGACTTCATTGGGGGTATGTTAACCTTCTCCCTACACCCATTTTCCCTTTCAATATATTTGCTCAATTTTATCATAAATCTAAGAAAGCTAGCTATAGCAAAAAAAATCAATTTGTTACACAATACATTTACTCCAACTTTTGACGCTTATTACAAAGTTCTTGGTAGGGCTGGGCAAAAAATCCGAACCCGAACGACCGAACCGAATCTGATCCCAAAAAGTAGTATCAAATCCGAACCGAAAATGATTAAATATCCGAACGGGTTCAAATTTTTAGTATTTAAAGAACCGAAACCAAACCCAATCCGAACCGAAATATTTCGGGTACCCGAATATATCCGAAATAGATTATATACATATATATATATATATATATATAAACTATTTTTAGATTTAATGTATATTAAAAAACATCCAAAACATATATGATACTTTTAAATTGTCTAAAATACTTGAAAATATATATAAATAGTCAAAAATATATGTCTAAATAATTAAAGTATACTCAAAATACCATAAATATTTAAAGTATTTATTGATTCTCTATCCAAATATTAAAATCAAACCAATTTATATGTTATGTTTTGGTATTTTGACACATGTTATTCAAATTTATATGTAAAATATTATTTTTTATAAATTTGGTAAAGTTTAAAGTATATAATAAATTTTAAAATGATTTAAATGGGTTATCCGAACCCGAACCGAACCCGCAAAGATCCGAACCGAACCCAAACCAAAATTTAGAAATACCCGAATGGGGCTGAAATCTTTGAACCCGAAAATCCGAAATCTGAATAGACCCGAACCGAACCCGAATGGGTACCCGAATGCCCACCCCTAGTTCTTGGTTTCACATGATCATGTAGTACTGTTGATTTTGAGTGAGATTCTACATCTCTTTATTGGCATTTCGTGTTTAGACTCTTTCAGATGTATATATTATTAGTTTTGGCTCATGCAAATGCAAGGAAAAGGTGAAAAGAAAAGATATGGTATGACTTCATAAATATATAAAGAGCGAAAACAAATTGTAAAATGTGTATAGACAAAACCCCAGGATCTAGGTTCAGGCTGTTGGAATATAGTTATATCCACACATTTTAAAAACGAAGATAAAGCTAAAGATGACGTGGTACCAATTAATTTGTATTGATCAATTGCAAAAAAAAAGATGTTTTATATACAATTAAGTCTACATTTTCAATCCCACTCTGTTTTTCTTTCTAAAATAAAATTTAAAATAAAACTGTTCTAATAGTATTCTATTTTCCGCTATATTATAATGGTATTTTATTTTTCACTTTATAATAGAGTAAAAATGAGTTTACTGTATATATAATATATAAAGTAAGTTGTTTTTTATTCATCACAATGTTTTTACTATAAGATAGAGTATCATTAGAATATATCATAATTTTTTTAAAAAATTATTCTATTTAAAATGAAAAATAGAGCGAACCATTGAAGATAACTTAACAAAATCGGCCGCATAGAATTAACAAAAAAAGATCGACCTTTTCCAAAAAGATTAAGATGAAATATAGACCAATATATGTTTTGATTAAACACTAAGCACCAAAAACTCAATTCATTCACTTTTTTTTTGTAAACTAAGATCATTCACTTGATATAAAATGATGAGACTTGTACTTACTGGTAAACTCCAGCATGAACTTTGATGACGACACGAACGAGGTTGATGAGAGGGAGAGAATCAATGGCGTCTTGGATTGTAGTGAAGTCACCTTTATTGTGATTCTTATGGACAGTGAGTGTATATGAAGGGAAGAGTTTGTTCTTGGCTGCCTTGAACACTGAGTGTTTAAGGCTCCCAACGAATCTGACCCATTTCATGAATTCCTCTTCCGGGTTTTGTGACTGACTCGTCGTGTTCACATTCTTCTGGTTTCTTGGTCGTAATCGTATACCTTTAGAGTGACAATTTGTTTGCGTTGAACAAAGAAAGATAACGAGAAGAAGGAGAAACAAAATGGGAGCTTGGGATGAATTGAACTTGGGCATCTATACGACAAGAATCAATTACAAAATATTAGGTGTTTTTTTGTTTGTTTTAGGCTTCGCCAAAGATACAAAGTACGGCAATAATATATATATATATATATATATATATATATATATATATATATATATATATATATATATATATATGGCTCATGTGATTTCTCAATTTGTGTGTATGTTATGTTATTTAGAGGTTGTCGAGTGTTTGGTACTTTGGTAATGGAATTAGGTGAAAAGTGACAGAAGGGAAGAGATCACGGGGCGGTTCCATTCACATCCATGTAGAATGAGAAGCCTAGCAAAATGCCAACACTACAAGAAAGTTGGATATTGCAACATAATTTTGCAACTTTTATTTTTTTGTTAAAAATACGTCTTTTTACATATGAACATATGTTGTTAATTTGTGAGAACTATTCAACGATAATGAATTGACGTTGTTTTGCGTTAAAAATATGTGACAAGTGTAAAAAAATTATATTTTGGATTTTGTAACTCTTAATCAGAACTGTGGTTAGTTTTAGTTTCATTTGGTTCAGGTGTTGATAAATACGTATTATATAAATTAATTGGTTTTGGATTGCTATACTATTAACTTTTTCTTAAAAACCTAAGGTATGATTTGAGATTTACGAATGTTTTTGGTCTACTTTATATCCATTTCATTCAGCTCAAACATATTTTCATAATGATTAGGTTTTGTGCATATCTACAACTGAGAAAGAATATTGCATAGCCTAATTCCACGTTCAATTTTCATTCTAAATATTTTAAAATAGTACAGATATTCTAATCAATTTAATAACAAACTTCTTGATATTTCAGTTATCTAACAGTTCAAAATCTTCTTTAGATAAGTACAAATTTGGATCAAATATTTCTCACGATTACATTTTTTAAAAAATAATCACGATTAGATTTACGCTTGTACATTTATATATATAGATGACATTCTGCTTTCTCTGTCTCTATATATATATTCAAACTTTCTCTGGAACACAAACTAATACATAGCCCAAATCTCTATCTATAATTATAAACCACACATATGTTTCTATATTTACTATAGCATCTTCAATTTCACTGGATGAGTATAAGGATCAGGCGTGTGTTTTTTGGCATATGTTCTCAGATCAAGATAACACACAAACCTATGTTTTAGCTTTTACATAAACCTGTGTTTTAGCTTTTACGTGAGATCTGACAATATATGTGTTTGAGTGCAAAATACCATGTATAAGGCTTATAATTATTTCTTTTGACTGTCTTATAAATTATTTTCTTAATTACAGTTTTCTTATGTTCAGGAGTCATTCTAATCAAGGGTGGATTTTCTGCTATCTTTAGAAAAGATCTTCCAAAAGCAGCATTGATCAAAAAGGATTGAGAAGCTTGAAGAAATAGAGCAAACAATGAAGGCCATTTTGTCCTCACAATAGCTCGGTGTAAAAAAATAATCTCTCATTTTTTTGTATTTTTATATTTATTTAGTGTAAATTTTTAAAGAAGTTATTATAATTTGTCGGGTTGTTTCTGTAGGACCCGAACCCGGCCGGCTAGGCCACGGTCGATGCCTCACGTCGCTCGGTCCATACCCTGACCGAACCACTCAATTTTTTCGTGCTTTCTCTATACTTTCGCCTAAGGGCGAAGTCTATCTTAGACCTTAGCTTAAGACTACCTTAGTCATTCACTAGCTTAGATCCTTTCAACTTATGCACAGCGGAATATTATCTATCAACCATTGGTCTAAAACCAATCTAACACTCGTCAGGTCGAATCACCTTAGCCATGATCAGTAGACACAACTACTACCAGCTCCAAGGTTGATCCTGAACCTAATCCAAGTCATACAATAACTGAGGTTCCATTCCCCTAACCATTCTATCTAGATCTATGCAATATTGCTAGATCATACCTTTGCCACATCCACGGAGCTTGATAGCTCTTTGTCTCAGCTGCCTTAGCTGTCTAGCTAGCTCATTCAGCTAGCTGAACTGAACCACTTCACTTGAGGTTCCCAACTCTCTTCCAGCTGATCGAGCTGCGAGGTAGCTTTGCCTAGCTCCCCATCCACTCGTCCAACTCCTCATTATACCTGTATAAACTCTCCCCTTAGGTACTTAGTCATTCAACCAACCATCCCCACAAACCAAGTACCTTTGGGAAGTCTTCAGCTGCAAAATCAACCTTAAGCAAACATGCTCCAAAAACTAATTAAAATTCATGATAAATCATGATAATTCATAACTAAGAGAATGGTCAAGTCAGATTTCTCAGAACTGGCCTCGATCATACTGATCTCGCCCATGAACAGCCCATATGGCCATAACTGACCACCTCTAAATCAATGAGATAAAAACTAATCTCTCACCATGATAATTCATGATAAATACCCATTAAGAGATATTTGAAGTCGGATCCTAACAATTCCCTCAGGAACTATCAGATCTCCACTTACCTGCCCAACCAAGGCCATGGAGAGATTTCTCTGAACCGGCCACTCCATGGTTCAGTACCTCCACGTCTGATCAACATATAATAGGATTAATAATGCCCACCAGTTCCTGAGTCAATCAACCAACCACCCCACATGACTCAGAACTGATGAGTCTTCACACATACCTAACCGGCCATGGAACTATATCCCACTGAACCTGATTAGTGTTGCTCTTACCACTGGTGCATCCTTTGATCAATCAGATAAGACACCTTGATCCATCATCCATGGATCAGGTCGTCTATCCTTGCCCATGATCAGATCACACACAGCCTTCCTTGTATAAACACACCAGCACAATACTTGTGGTCCATACCAACAAGTACCAGCCTTACTCCTCTCCTTTGCTTGCTGTTGGATCCAAACGAATTGGACCTTACACTCCACATGGTTCCTCTGTCTCTAGGACTCCCATGTGTCTCATCAGTGGGTCGGACTCATGGTTCACACCATGATCAAACCCAACACCAAACCATGATCCATCATTGATCACTATCCAATGAACAGCATCTAACCATCATCCCACATGGATGAGTTAGATCAGTTATGATCCGCCTCTTTGTCCAGGGTCTTGGATTCCTAAGACACATCACAATATACATTCCTCAAGGGGCGTGCCATGCCTGGCCTTGATCCCACCCCAAGAGACACAACAAAGACATAAACATAAACATAAACATAAGTAATCAACACATGTTACCTCATACTTGATCTTGCTAAGACCTTGTGCTTCCCTGATCAGGTCCGGCCTTGGGCCTCTTGCACTTGTCTTATTCAGGTCTTATCACATACTTCCAGTATTGATAAGATCCATACATGGGTCGCACCAATCATCCCTTCCATGGAACTTCCATGAAACCAGTTTCTGAACTGCATCCACCTTCAAGGCTGTACATGCCTTTGGGAGTGGAGTCCGGCCTTCTCCATTCTCTTCTTGCCATTTGCGTGTGTTACCATGATGTAGAGGAAGCCTAGGGTGTGTTCATCCATGATCAAACACCACCCAAGGGTCGTGCATCACTTCCCACTTCAGTACCCATGAAACTGCCTTTCTACACACCACTGCCCTTAAGGCTGCTCTTGGACTTTGAGAGTGAATCCGGTCATCTCCCTTCGTCCCTGGCTATTTGGATGTGTAGTAATGATGTAGAGGAAGCCTGGGACGTGTTCATCAATGGTGAAAACCCATCACAGGGTCGTTCACAACTTCCCCCTTGATTGCCCACAAAACTGCCTCTTTGCTGCCTTCAAACCACCCTTGGTGTTGGATGGTGCAATCCGACCATCTCTCTCTTTTTCTCTGGTTTTCTTTTGTGTTTCAGGGTGTAGAATGAAGCCCTGGCGTGCCTGCAAAGGCACGGACTTGCCTTCCTTATATAGAAGAAGGGGTGGTTACTTCTTAACCATTGCATCCCTTCATTAACATTTCTGGCCATTGATTTAATCAATGGTCCAGATCACACCTGTTCGCCTAGGGCAGTTACCAGACGTCCTTGACAGCAATAACTACCTCTAGACACGTCACACACAAGCCTAGGCTGGTTGCCCAAGCCCCTGGTTCAACCACAAGTGCCCACCGGCTCACCGGCACACCCGGGTGGTCCACATGGTCCGACCACTGTCCGGACCTGGCCCAACTGTCCAAGACTTGAACACTCAGTCTAGCTGAGTTGAGCTGATCCCCAGCTGACCCAGCTGAGTGAGCTAGTTCATCCAGCTCAGGGAGCTGACACACTCTTCAGTGAGCTACACTGAGCTGCACTACACTTCATTTAGCTGGCCGAGCTTGCTCACTGCATCGCCCAGCTGCCATACACTTTGTACAGCTCCTTTATACTTGTCTCCTTCTTGGTTTAGCTATATCTTAGCTTCCTGATGCCCTTAACCTTACTTCCAGGCCATGATTACCCTTGTGTTTAGGTCACATGAGCTGACTGGTGCGTCTCCTTGCACCATGGTCGATCCTAAGGATCATATCCAGGATCAGGGACATGACAAGTCTCCCCCACTTAGAATGGATTCGTCCTCGAATCCAGTGGTGCTGTCATTTTGCTTGATGCCAAAGGTTCCACCGAACTCTTTTGCATCATCATCCTTGTTCCTTTTCATTGATCACCTTTTTGATCAATGTATGAACAAGTCTCCCCCACTTGGACGGAACTCACTTGATTCCGAACCAAATGGTCTTCTCCTTTTACATATCACACCATAACAGACTTGTGTCACTGAACTCAACTTTCCAAGTTGCAGTCTAGTATACACCAAGTCAATTATTCTCTGAGCCTAGTCCATGACTAGATCATTTTTAGTCCTTAAGAACTTACTGCATACTCGAGTCTTAGTAGATTTACCCAATCTCCAAGACACTCGATGTATCAGTCAAGTCTTTAAAGAACTCGATCACATTCCGGTCCTGTCCACTCCGGGACTCCACCGTTTCAATCCAACCATAGGTCAATCTCCGACTTGGTTGTGCTGCGACTCTCGTCCCTCACTGGACTTGGTCGACTTCATTCCAACCCTAGGTCAATCTCCGACTTGGTTGTGCTGCGACCCTCGTCCTTCACTGGACTTAGTCGACTTCAGCTCGGCCATCTCGGCAGGAGCCATGCAGTATGGGTTCTTTGACATTGGGGCCGTCCCTGGTTCCAGTTCTATTATGAACGGGTCAGCCCTATCAGGGGGAATGCCCTGTAGCGCCCGAAACACATCCTCGAACTCACTGACCAGCGGTATCCCGTCCGGGCCACCAACCCCTACGACCTCCTTAGTGCTGGTTGTGGCCAACTAGGCTCAACAACCCCGCTCAAGCATCCTTTCTGCACGGACTGCTGATAACACTAAGCATCCAGAGGCCGGATTAATACCTTGGTACTTGATCGGGGGTCCACACCCACTCTCAAACTGCATCCTCTCATGATGACAGTCCAAGGTGGCCCGATTCTTGCCAAGCCAGTCCATGCCTATGATCACCTCGTGATTCTTAAGGCGGACTACAATCAGATCCGCAGGCATTACCCTGTCTGTGATCAACAATCAGATCCGCAGGCATTACCCTGTCTGTGATCAATACCAGGATGTCTCTAACCAGACAATCCCATGTTCCCATCTGGAACAAACCCTTTCCGATCAATCCTGGACTCACAAACCTATGTGTAGCTCCAGTATCAGAAAGTACATGTGTTTCCACACCACTGATCATTAAGTACCTAGATGAATAAGACATCGGTTTGATCACACATTTGGAAAACGTCCCATACCATTCTCCAAAGTGTCACACTTCTGTGAATGTCCCATACCATTCACAGGAGTGTTTATAATATACCTCAATCCCCATCATACTAAGCCACTTAACATCATATACCCAATTCATTCAAATTGATCTAAGGAATCCTACCTTGGCCTATACTGAGTCCCAGCTGATCCATCTGATCCCAAGCCACTCGTATACTAGCCATGTAGCATCTCCCTTAAACCAACTTGAACCTCGCAAATGCTCACTTGTTTTGAACGGCCACCAAGGATAACACTTACCCCCAAAGAGTGCTGCACGTTTCTTTCAACCTAAGCCACTCTCAGGTTCATGTTACTTCCCTGGTCCAGGTCATCCATAAAAGATCTTGCATTGCATCGATCCGTCCAATCCGTCTATTATTTCCAGATAACTAGATCAACCAACCTTCTGTTCAGGATCTTGCCCTTGGAGAATGCATCTTGGCCAAGCCGGTTCACCTTGGAACTTTCCCGTTCACAAGCATGATACCCTATCTTGCCTCAGCTCCCTCTTGGCTCACCTAGTAAGGTTCCATGGTCGTCTCAGTTTCCAGAAATAATTTTGGTTTGGAACATACTACCTTTGAGCAGTGAGTTGAGCTGAAGTTACAACCCAATCAGAACCTCCACTCATCTGCCTCAAAAGGATCCATACTACCTGAGAAATACTTAGTTCTCATCTGAGCTATGTGCTCCAGCACCCTCAGGTAGTCCACGAACCAAGCTGCCCTAGCTGGTGGATCAATCTAGACCACCTCAGCTACTGGCCCAGCTTGATCATTAGCTGCCAAAACAGCTGCCCAATCAACCGGTTAGTCCTCTCATTGTTTGCAACAATTGTTTGGATCAGCCCGGTTCACATCACAAGAGGATTCAACTTCCCCTTCCAGCTGCAGCTCAGCTCTCCCCCACTAGAACCTCAGTAGGGTTGAGCTGACTTACAGTCAATCCAGCTTCATTGTTAACTTCCTCCAGCTGAGTCAACAATAAAACTGGTGGATTAATCACATCAGCATCTACTTGTCCGGATGCATGGGTGAACAACCACAACCCAATGATCCTAGAATCAAGCATGCTCTGATACCAACTTGTAAGACCCGAACCCGGCCGGCTAGGCCGCGGTCGATGCCTCACGTCGCTCGGTCCATACCCTGACCGAACCACTCAATTTTTCGTCTTTATCTATACTTTCGCCTAAGGGCGAAGTCTATCTTAGACCTTAGCTTAAGACTACCTTAGTCATTCCCTAGCTTAGATCCTTTCAACTTATGCACAGCGGAATATTATCTATCAACCATTGGTCTAAAACCAATCTAACACTTGTCAGGTCGAATCACCTTAGCCATGATCAGTAGACACAACTACTACCAGCTCCAAGGTTGATCCTGAACCTAATCCAAGTCATACAATAACTGAGGTTCCATTCCCCTAACCATTCTATCTAGATCTATGCAATATTGCTAGATCATACCTTTGCCACATCCACGGAGCTTGATAGCTCTTTGTCTCAGCTGCCTTAGCTGTCTAGCTAGCTCATTCAGCTAGCTGAACTGAACCACTTCACTTGAGGTTCCCAACTCTCTTCCAGCTGATCGAGCTGCGAGGTAGCTTTGCCTAGCTCCCCATCCACTCGTCCAACTCCTCATTATACCTGTATAAACTCTCCCCTTAGGTACTTAGTCATTCAACCAACCATCCCCACAAACCAAGTACCTTTGGGAAGTCTTCAGCTGCAAAATCAACCTCAAGCAAACATGCTCCAAAAACTAATTAAAATTCATGATAAATCATGATAATTCATAACTAAGAGAATGGTCAAGTCAGATTTCTCAGAACTGGCCTCGATCATACTGATCTCGCCCATGAACAGCCCATATGGCCATAACTGACCACCTCTAAATCAATGAGATAAAACTAATCTCTCACCATGATAATTCATGATAAATACCCATTAAGAGATATTTGAAGTCGGATCCTAACAATTCCCTCAGGAACTATCAGATCTCCACTTACCTGCCCAACCAAGGCCATGGAGAGATTTCTCTGAACCGGCCACTCCATGGTTCAGTACCTCCACGTCTGATCAACATATAATAGGATTAATAATGCCCACCAGTTCCTGAGTCAATCAACCAACCACCCCACATGACTCAGAACTGATGAGTCTTCACACATACCTAACCGGCCATGGAACTATGTCCCACTGAACCTGATTAGTGTTGCTCTTACCACTGGTGCATCCTTTGATCAATCAGATAAGACACCTTGATCCATCATCCATGGATCAGGTCGTCCATCCTTGCCCATGATCAGATCACACACAGCCTTCCTTGTATAAACACACCAGCACAATACTTGTGGTCCATACCAACAAGTACCAGCCTTACTCCTCTCCTTTGCTTGCTGTTGGATCCAAACGAATTGGACCTTACACTCCACATGGTTCCTCTGTCTCTAGGACTCCCATGTGTCTCATCAGTGGGTCGGACTCATGGTTCACACCATGATCAAACCCAACACCAAACCATGATCCATCATTGATCACTATCCAATGAACAGCATCTAACCATCATCCCACATGGATGAGTTAGATCAGTTATGATCCGCCTCTTTGTCCAGGGTCTTGGATTCCTAAGACACATCACAATATACATTCCTCAAGGGGCGTGCCATGCCTGGCCTTGATCCCACCCCAAGAGACACAACAAAGACATAAACATAAACATAAACATAAGTAATCAACACATGTTACCTCATACTTGATCTTGCTAAGACCTTGTGCTTCCCTGATCAGGTCCGGCCTTGGGCCTCTTGCACTTGTCTTATTCAGGTCTTATCACATACTTCCAGTATTGATAAGATCCATACATGGGTCGCACCAATCATCCCTTCCATGGAACTTCCATGAAACCAGTTTCTGAACTGCATCCACCTTCAAGGCTGTACATGCCTTTGGGAGTGGAGTCCGGCCTTCTCCATTCTCTTCTTGCCATTTGCGTGTGTTACCATGATGTAGAGGAAGCCTAGGGTGTGTTCATCCATGATCAAACACCACCCAAGGGTCGTGCATCACTTCCCACTTCAGTACCCATGAAACTGCCTTTCTACACACCACTGCCCTTAAGGCTGCTCTTGGACTTTGAGAGTGAATCCGGTCATCTCCCTTCGTCCCTGGCTATTTGGATGTGTAGTAATGATGTAGAGGAAGCCTGGGACGTGTTCATCAATGGTGAAAACCCATCACAGGGTCGTTCACAACTTCCCCCTTGATTGCCCACAAAACTGCCTCTTTGCTGCCTTCAAACCACCCTTGGTGTTGGATGGTGCAATCCGACCATCTCTCTCTTTTTCTCTGGTTTTCTTTTGTGTTTCAGGGTGTAGAATGAAGCCCTGGCGTGCCTGCAAAGGCACGGACTTGCCTTCCTTATATAGAAGAAGGGGTGGTTACTTCTTAACCATTGCATCCCTTCATTAACATTTCTGGCCATTGATTTAATCAATGGTCCAGATCACACCTGTTCGCCTAGGGCAGTTACCAGACGTCCTTGACAGCAATAACTACCTCTAGACACGTCACACACAAGCCTAGGCTGGTTGCCCAAGCCCCTGGTTCAACCACAAGTGCCCACCGGCTCACCGGCACACCCGGGTGGTCCACATGGTCCGACCACTGTCCGGACCTGGCCCAACTGTCCAAGACTTGAACACTCAGTCTAGCTGAGTTGAGCTGATCCCCAGCTGACCCAGCTGAGTGAGCTAGTTCATCCAGCTCAGGGAGCTGACACACTCTTCAGTGAGCTACACTGAGCTGCACTACACTTCATTTAGCTGGCCGAGCTTGCTCACTGCATCGCCCAGCTGCCATACACTTTGTACAGCTCCTTTATACTTGTCTCCTTCTTGGTTTAGCTATATCTTAGCTTCCTGATGCCCTTAACCTTACTTCCAGGCCATGATTACCCTTGTGTTTAGGTCACATGAGCTGACTGGTGCGTCTCCTTGCACCATGGTCGATCCTAAGGATCATATCCAGGATCAGGGACATGACAGTTTCGTTGTTACAGAATATATCTAATAATCAGTTTAACATGATTTGTATCCAACTAACCAGCAAAAAACTAACCAGCTTAATTTAATCAAGTCAAAAAAATTAAAAAAAAAAAAACTATTCCCGTGAAAAGAAAACCAATGCACTTTACAAAATAATTAATTCAACCATACGTTGCATTGGAGTATAAATTGCCGTAATAATTCAGTAAGCAAATGGTTGCATTTAATATTTTAAAACATTTTTGTTTTGATTATTGTTACAAAATATCTACAATATATATTTATAATTGAAAGAGATCTTATTAAATAGTTGTTAGAAATTTGCAGTAGTGGTTGCTATGTGTGTTTTGTAGCAATGATTCACAACGACTTGGAGTAGCAAAATAAACATTGTAATATTGCTTTAGGTTTGCTACAACTTTTCCATCTCATTAATACAACACATATAACAAGAACATAATTCATTGCAAATTTTGCAATATTCATGCAACAAATATGAATTTGCAACATTCAATCAGCAACAAGATAAAAATTGTTGAGACTTCGTTGCAATTACTATGTATGCAACAAAATATCGACTTTTTGCAATAATTTTTATGTGTTGCAATACTAATATTTTCTTGTAGTGCAAACTGTAAAAAATATAATAAAATGGTTCTGTTATTAAGCTATAGAAACTCAACACATAAACGAAAAAAAAACAAAACAAAAATGAAAAAGAGAATCAACCCACACTGATGCGATACTCTCATTCTTATTTACTATACTATATACTGTCAAAATAAAAGGAAATCACGAGTTCTACCATATGTAATTCAATTTTATGTAAAGGAAAAGAGACTCTAATATTATGTTGTCAATGAAAGTTGCATCAAGTGTGTAATGGTGAACCAAAAAAGAGAGAGAGAGAGATGTTGATGATGAGCAAAAGTTAGGTTCATGATGAGATGGAAACTAACATAAGCTAACGGATCTGTGACTTATAGTTTTAAAGTTGAACTATAATAAGACTATAATTCGATGTAACTCTCAGTAAAAATGATATGATCAAAACTCTAAATTTATATAATTTATTGTCTGTAAAAAAACGAGTTACTATATTATTAAAATAACCGACTAATATTAATTTGGTGTATAAGTTGTACCAAGTATAAAAAAATCATGAATATCTAACATTAATATTTATGGGTTTCAAAAAAGAAAGTTTCAAAAAAGCCTGGATTATTTTGTGTTTGACTTGAAAGTTTAGGTTATATTTGAAAAAGTCTTTATTATAAATTTAATATAATAAAATAGAAACTAAAAATAAATTAACATAAAATAATTCAAGTTAAATTTAGAAAATACCTAAATATATGTATATATTATAACAAATAATATATATTTATATATATTTGTGTGTAAAAATATTAGTCACTACACATACAATTAAAGTTATAGGACAATTTTTTAAATAATTTAAATGAATTTTTTTAAAAAAAATTATTAACTGATATTAAAAACATTGTTAAAAACTAATATTAACAACACGTGATATCAAGGTCATGTTACAATTTTACAAATCATTGATTGGTAACTTATAACGCATAAATTGTAGTATAATTGTTAAAAATTATAAAAATTATATTTGTTACAAATTTGATAAGAAAATAGATAAAATGAAATTATTTTATTAGAATAATGCCAAGTAATTAAATATATAGTAACATATTTTTATGCAAGCAACTTCTTATTATTACCAAACATAATTAACACTTCAAATTACATGCACTGTTTTATCAGAAAATTCAAATAAAAATAAAAGAATGTTTATACAATATTTATCTAATCAAATCTGCAACTCAATCGAAATTGTAATATTATTACTAAGTTAATATATATTTAAATATGTATTGAAAGTTGTACTATTTTGGGATGTTTAATCTATTTTTTAAGATATCATTTTTTTATTTTACTAATAAATTGAAGACAACAATTATTAATGGTTATAGACGATAGGCTGTCAACGATTGTTAGAGATTGGGATGACATATACATTTTAAGGGATTGATGACTAAATTGTATTCCTTTAAAATATTTCTTCACTTAATTTATAAATAGATGTAAAATTATTTACTTGTATACATTTACTACATATTCGTGAACTTGGAATTCTTTTTTGCTGTAAATGATGCAGAATATGTAAATTTATTTTAATGTGTTTATTGTGTATGCTTCTGTTTATTATAGGGACTTCCAACATAAATACTGTTCGACATTTGTTAAAGAAGTGCTTTATTTACCAATTGATTTGAGATAGTGCTATTTCATACAAAGCTCCCAAAAGAATTATGATGATTTTTTTTTGTAACTTAAGAATTAACTATGATGATTTTGATTTTAAACAAAACAAACAAATATTTCCTTGGTTCTTGTGATATGGTTTAAATTTTAAACGATACCAGTACACATAACGGTGTATATATATATAGCACTATGTATTTCAATAAAACCTAAAAAGAAGAGTTTCATATATCGCTGTGGATGCATTAACAGTTAACACTTCAACGTAGATAACATTCTTTTCCCTTATTTTCCTAGCTGCGTACCAAACCCGCATGCTGCCACCATCCTAAAACAATAATGGACTGAAGATAAATTATATTGCAAGGGTGATATTGGTGATCAGTCCACTGAGAGTTCTGATTATAGAAACACGAAAAGTTCTGTGCACACAATTAAACTAAGGTGACACTTTATTCTGTCAATTGATATTGTCTTTCAGTGCCCGTGACTCTCTCTTATTTCCTTTCTTGTTGGCTTCTGGTAGGCACAACACTCTTCTCGTGGACTTTTGTTTCCATCAATGCTTGTATATTTTTATTTTTATATTTGATTTACGAACTATATAAATAAAACTATGAGAAAGTGAAAATAATTTTTTTTAAATGGATACCCAAACGCCCACCCCTAATTTTTAGTCATATATTTGTTTTTCTTTGTATAATATTTTTTTTTAAATGACTAATAAGATATTTTAATTTATTCTATTAAAATAGTTAGGCTACATTTAGATTTTGACCTGCTCTTTCAAAAGGCGGGTGTATTTTTTGTTTTAATTTTCTTAGAAATTTAATTTCTATATTTTTATTTTTTTGTAATCATATTTGTGTTTAATATTAATTTAGTTTAATTTAATTTTTGGTAACTATATTAAATATGTCAAATTACGTAATTATAGACTTGTGCCGTATGCATTTAAAAATTATTTTTGAACTTTATTCTTGAAGTTTGCAACATATTATATTTTTTTATTAGTTACCTAACATTATTAGTTAATAATATTCGTCACCAAAAATAGTGATTCAGAATCGACTCGAAAATCGAAGTCTCATACTTTATTAGACATGACACATATACTTGAATGGTTCTTAAAGTGTGATATCCAAAACCCAATATCAAATCCAATCTACACCGAAAACCAATTTTTTTATATATTTGTATTTTTAGTTATATTTATGTTTATCTTTGTATAATATTTTTCTTATGATGTTATGATGTTATTTTAATAGAATAACCCGCGGATTTTCAACTTTGTTTTGGTTAAAAATATGACCTGCACAACCTGCAAACAAATAATATTGTACATGCATCCGCTCTACTTAATTTTGTGGTTATCCGTGGGTTATATATATTTTAAAAATCATTATTTAATTTAATTACTATAAAAGTATATTTATAATAAAAAATTTATACATGACTTAAATTTTAAATTATTATTTTTAAATTCTTGTATTTAAAAAAAGTATTTACTTTTTTATTTTTTTTTTAAAAATAATTTGCGGGTCGACGGGTAGCCGCGATCCAAAATCCACCAACTCATACTAAGTCCGCATAAAAAACTCATAACCCGCATCCGCAAATCAATTTTTCAAATAGTTGGACGAAAAATAATTAGTTAGTGAAAGGATTCAACAATTTTTTTCAGTAAATTTTTTGGTAGTGATTCCCTTTTAATAGTATAGATGAGGTACAATGTTGTTTTAAATTAATTCCACACCATCATTCGATACCAAAAAATTATATAAACATTAGTAATAGAAACAGTGGTTTTTACAAATCTTTCTTACGCACATATTTAAAATGTTAGAAGTCAACGGTTTAGATTATAGTAACATTTAAAGTCAATAACAGTAATAGGCTTTATTTAAATGAAGGAGAATCTTATTAAGTTGCTATAAAATAGGTTAGTTATAAGATTTTGTTATATCTAATAGATTGGACTAAAAAAATGAAAGGGTCCAAAACAACTTGTATAAGTCGACTTTTCAAAACTGCTTCCCTTTTAGTAGTATAGATAACAGATACACGGAGTAGATATCATTTTTTTAGTATATATTTCGGTAACTTAGCATAAAGATTCCTATAGCCTGGTGGTTATGTTACTCCATGTTCGCTTTGCAAGCTTGGTTCGAAACCTAAGTGTTGCCTTTCCTTTTTAATTTTTTTTTAAGAAAAGGGCAGTGAGGTCATTTTCTATTCATCTTCTTCTCTGGACCCTGCAACCCTAGCTATGGCCGTTTTCGAATTTTTCAACACAAAACTTTGATTTTCTTAATGATTTATGTGGTTAACCTATGTTTCTTTGTTCTTAGTGACAAATCGTGATATTTTCAAGGTGAAATCAGCAATTTCGAACTTGACAAACCCAAAAAATTTCTTCACTGATTATATACCCGAGTTAGATAGAATCTCTACAGATCTAGGAAACATTACCGCCGAGTAATCACTCCAGTTAGAAAATTAAAAGGGATCCCGATTTTTATGGACTTGAGGTTACAAAAATTACAGTTAGATGCAGTTAAGAAATATAAAGTTGATTATTCTGTGTATGTATCGTTTGAAAAAATAAGTTGGACACAACCTTTAATCAATTGGACATGTTGAAGAATTAATAGAATAGATATATTTTTTCTGACGTTTAAAAGTATTTTATTAATTATATTTATAATTAATTTTTTAATTTCAAAATATTATTAAAAATTCATTACCTTTATTCTAAAACTTAAAATAAATTTTGTAATTTTAAAGAATTTTTTTGAATTTTAGAAAATTTTAAATTTCATTTGAAACTTACTAATATTTTGATTAAAATTAACATAGTTTAAGTACTAGAATGAGCACAATCTAAAATTTAATGTATTAAAATAGAAAACAATTAGTTTGCTGCTAAATCGGGTAGCAAAAGTCATGTACTACAAAAGTTAACAAAAATTGATTGATGTATTTTTTATAAAACTTTCTCTTAAAATTTGAAGGTATGCATTGTTTTACAGATCTCCGTGTAAAGTCTGTTTAGAATTCCTTCACAAAATCATCCTATATGCACATTTTGATACGCATTGAGAATTTTTCATGAGCTTATTAAAGTAGCAAGTCGGTCCTTTGACGTAGAAAGAAATCAATCGCAGAAAGATCCATCTATATTATTAAAACAGAAACATTCTGTTGGACCTAACATTTATTTTGTAAGTTTTTAAATTAAATACATCTTTATACTTTATAGTTAAACATACATTAAATCACTAATGTTCATTTCTTTATACTACTATCCATGTTTCCAAACAATATACTTATTTCTTTATACTACTATCAATGTTTCCAAACAATATACTTATTTTTTTATAGTACTATCAATGTTTCCAAACAATATATTTTTTATACTACTATCAATGTTTCCAAATAATACAATAATTAATCTTAGTTATTTTATATCTATCATTTTCTCTTTAAAATTTTGTAGAAACGTCATAATTTCATAAATTGCAAAATAGTGAACTTTAAAATTTCGATTATAAGATTACAAATTATGAAACTATTACAATTTAAATCTAATTAGATTACATATCGGTCATCCATCAGTTGAATCGGTTAGTCTCGGGTTTTAGTGATTTTTAATATGAATATTTTAAAAACATAAATTGAATTGCCAGATCTCCGGATTAACCGGTATAATCACAATCGGGTTGAATTTAAAAATACTGATTTAAATGCAAAATATTTTAAATACACACTCTTTAAAAAATTACCAAAATATTTGTTAAATTATTAGTGAAATTTTTCATTCGTAAAATATCCCGCGCTTCAAAAGCGCGGGTCAAAATCTAGTATATATTAAAAGAGAAACATTTGAAAAGTTGTAACCTCAATTTTGTAATAATTAAAAAGTCTCTATGTTTAGGTGTCACTCAATTAGGTATTCAATTACATTCAATTGAAAAATAAGTAGGTCCACATTCGATTTTTATATGTCGCTAGATACATTCGTTGGTCAAACTATATGATATGATATTTACGATAGAAGTATTTATGATTATTCCGCTAAATATAACTACTATTTTATTTTATTTCCTTAAATAAAACCTACGGAATTACCATAATGACTAATATATATATATGACAATTAATGTTTCTAATAATAAAGATTTGATAACAATTTATATTTCCTCCATAATTTTTTGTTTAATTTTATATTATTAAAATAAATTAAACAATGGAATTATTAACTATAAAATTAAAATTTAGATTTTTTCGTATATGTTATATTTTGAATTTTTAAAAATGACAATAAATGACTAAAACTATTAAAATATTATGTTAAAAATTAATGATCAATGGTTTACACTTTATTATAAAAAGATACACATGATTTTAAACCCACATTCGATTTTTATATGTCGCTAGATATATTCGTTGGTCAAACTATATGATATGATGATATGATATGATATTTACGATAGAAGCATTTATGATTGTTCCGGTAGATATAATTACTATTTTCTTTTCTTTCTTTAAATAAAACATACAAAATTACCATAAATGACTAATATATATATGACAATTAATATTTTAATAATAAAGATTTGATAACAATTTATATCTCTTCCATTATTTTTTGTTTAATTTTATATTATTAAAATAAATTAAACAATCGAATTACCTATAAAATTAAAATTTAGATTTTTCGTATATGTTATATTTTGAATTTAAAAAATAACAATAAATGACTAAAACTATTAAAACTGTTATGTTAAAAATTAATGATCAATGGTTTAACACTTTTATTATAAAAAAGATACACATGATTTTAAAACCATATGAGTAAAAAGTATTTATTTTAATAATAAAACAAAATATATATATATATATAGATTAAACTATATACCATATAAGATTAAATAAATATTTTAATTTCAAAACTTTCATTGAATTTTCAAGAACATTTATAAATTATAAACTGACTAAATTTTTCACATTGAAAATTTTGTTATCAATGATTTAAATATTTTGTTATAAAACGATATAAATGAGCATAGAACCGTATGATTGTGAAGTTTTATTTAATAAATAACTATGTAAAATATAATATATAAAATATATTATTCTTAGAAAAATAAATTGGTTAATCTTAACTTATATTACACTTTTTATTAAATTAACTATCGAATTGATAAATAATGTATAAAAAACAATCTCGCACTTTCCTTAAATAAAAGCTATGAAATTACATAATATGATTAACGTATATATGAAAATCAATTATTATGAATAATGAATATTTGATAACAATTTTGTATCTTAGTTCTTTTTATTTTATATTATTAAAAGATATTAAAAATCACATTAACTATATAATAAAAACATTCAGATTATTTCTTATATGTTATATTTTGAATTTTTCATAACGTTTATAAATTATTAGAAGCAACAAAATTGGTTGCATCAATTTTAATCGTTCAGTTGAAACCTTTCAAAACTATGTGGAAGACTAAAGTAAAAGTAATTCAATTTCGGAAATAATAAGATGATGGCTCTAAAATCATTAAAATAGTTCTCAATGATGTGAATGTTAAATATTAAAAAAATTTAGAAACATGTTTTTTGTAAAAAAAATGACTTATTGACCACATTCCAGTTTTATAGATATAAACATGGTGATAAAAAATTTAAACCCAAATTGATCAGGTTCATCATAAATTCAAAATAGATTTCGTTCCACCAATTACAATTACACATATTCAGCCCAACATATCTCCTATATATCTATCTTATTAAAATAGAAGTACACTTTAAAATTAACCCTAAGATTTGCAAAATATTTACAACCTAATGCTACTGAAGTAATTAATAAACCTAATTTTAAGAATTTTGTCTTTTCGTAATTTAATGCATAATTTCCTAAATTGATTCCACAACAAATTCATGATAAATTTTAAATTTAATGCACATTAATACTATAAACAAGTAAATAACCTCTTTCCATAATTATGTAATACATTTTAATTTCCATAATTATTTTCTGTATATATATATATATGTTATACCATTAGTATAAAGAATTTTTTTTAAATGAAAGCAAATATTTATACGGAAAAAATATTTATATGGTCACGGGTCAAGCTATAGAAATAAACAACAGTGTAAAATTATTTTTCTTTAACAAATTTATTTTAGTAGAAATTATATTTCAAAATATGTTTATATATTTATCTATTTATAAGTTTATTTTATTTGTTTTAAAAGATGCTAAGATTTTGGAATTGAAAAAAATATGACACACCCCTATAATATTGTAGTTAGGAAATTTAAAGTTTATATCATATTATTTTATTAAACTTTTAATTTTAATTTTTATTATGACTGTAAAGATTAATTTTCAATCTAAATTTATATTTAAATATTACAAATACATAATTTATTATAAACAAAAATTTAAATCATAAAGTAAATACCCGCCCGACTGGGCGGGTCAAGGTCTAGTATATATTAAAGTAGAATCATTCTAAGAAATTTATTCACACTATAATGGAATGTGGCAGTCCCACAATGATTTGAGAATGAACATTCACACTCTAATAAATATTTTCACACTCAACATAAATGTGTTCAAACTATGTATTTTATGTTTTGTTTTTAATATAAAATTCACATGTAAGGTTCCAAAAAAATATGAATTTAAAATCTAAATTTACTGCAACTGAGGCTTCTTATTTTCTTAGTCTTTCTTTTTTGATATTTCTGCTTTATTTTAACAATGACTAAATTAAAGTAAAGATTGTAAATTTGATCAACAATTAGTTGAAATTCTTTACAACTTTTTTTATCTTTAAACAAACATAGTTGTGTTCAATCGAAGACATATTAATTTGATGAAGAAGAATATAAAAGCTTTTATTTCATGCTTCTGTTTTGTCTTTTATTTTTATTTTTAAAATTTATAGCTTTGATATTAATTCTAGATTTGATTATTTTATTAGATGATAGAAGTATTTTTTGTTTTTATTATTTTATTTAAATATATAATATTTTTTAGTAAATGACTTTTTGACAACATGACTCTAAAATTCGTACAATATATAATATGATCTCAAACTAAATAATTATGTTTGGGTATAAAACCAAATAAACTGAAAAACGACGGTATATAAGCCAAATCGAATCGAAGTAAATATGGATTTTGAATAGTAGTTATATTTTACTAACCGAAATACAGAAAAAAACTGAACGGAACCGAAACCAATCTGATATCGTGATTGAACACCCATAATGCAAATGAAACCGAACTATTGTTTTATTCTCCAAAACATAATAAAAATAACAACTTTATTCCGTCCTAGTATATTATATTAAAGACTTGGGTCGGTCCGCCCTACGGGCGGGATTTAATTTTAATTTTTGTTATTTTAGTTTGTAAAATAAATTTTGAGAAATCGTCAATTCAATTTGGTCATAAGATTGAGGAATCAGTTAGACAGGAGATTCGGGATGTATTGGGAATACAAAACCTTGGGGGTACGGGCTCTTATTTGGGAATCCCAGAGAATTTGGGAGGACCAAAAACTCAAGTCTTCGGTTTTGTCCAAGAACGATTGAATAATAGGATAAATGGATGGACTTTTAAATTCTTTACTAAAGTGGGTAAGGAGGTGATTATAAAGTCAGTGGTAACGGCTTTACCAAACTATGTCATGTCTTGTTTTCGTATTCCGAAGACAGTTATAAAGAAGCTCACAAGTGCAGTTACTCGGTTCTGGTGGAGTCCGTCGGGTAATACACGTGGAATGTACTGGCAATCTTGGGACAAAGTGTGTATCCCCAAAGAGGATGGTGGACTGGGTTTTAAGGACTTTACGGATTTTAACACGGCTATGTTAGGAAAACAATTATGGAGACTAATCGAGAAACCAAACTCTTTATTCTCCAGGGTTTTCAAGGGACGATACTTTCGGAATGCTTCGCCCTTGGAACCAATTAGATCGTACTCGGCGTCTTACGGATGGTGTAGTATTGTCTCTGCTAGATCTCTGGTTAGCAAAGGACTAATCAAAAGGGTGGGAACAGGATCATCTATTTCGGTATGGAATGACCCATGGCTCCCATCCACTCGCCCGAGACCAGCAAATAAAAATAATCATTCTCTTTTCCCAGATATTACAGTGGATGCTCTTATTGATGCTACATCGAGAACTTGGAATCTTCAGGCTATAAGGAATCTGGTGGACCCACATGATGCGAAAATAATTGAGAGCTTACCACTGAGTAAATCAAGGTTAGATGATCGAGATGGGTGGCACTTTACGATGAATGGAAAATACACGGTTAAATCTGGTTATCAAGTAGAGCGGGTTTATCCGGATAGAGATCGAGTACTCCCAGAGTATGGTCCTTCGGTCTCTCTCTTAAAGGCTTACTGCTGGAAGATAAAATGCTCACCAAAGATGAAACATTTCCTATCCCAAATAGTTTCAGGCTGTATAGCGGTTAAAAAGAACTTGAAGGCACGAGGGATGAAAGGAGATACAATCTGTGACAGATGTGGAGCACCCGAAGAATCTATAAACCATGTATTTTTCGAGTGTCCACCGGCGGTTCAGATATGGGCTTTGTCGAAGATCCCAACTAATCCAGATATCTTCCCGACACAGGCAATAATCACAAATATGGATCATTTATTTTGGAGAATCCACCCGGAGATGGAGGTTCATCAATTTGCGTGGATTTTATGGTATATTTGGAAAGCACGAAACAATAAAGTGTTTAGCAATTTGGATATGGATCCAATGGATACTCTTAAATTGGCAGAAATGGAGGCGTTAACATGGACTGAAGCACAGGTTATCCAGCCACAGGACACAGATCGTAGTAGCGTACGATTACCGGCAATAACCCCAACTGTACCAGGTAGATGGTGTTTTACGGATGGTTCCTAGAAAGAACATGAAAGGTTTTCTGGACAGGGCTGGTACAGTACTTTGGAAGGATTTGATGGACTGATGGGAGCAAGGAATACGAGAGCGAGTAGTTCGCCATTGCACTCGGAAATGGAATCTCTTATTTGGGCAATGGAAAGCATGAGGAATTTAAGACAATACTCAGTTACTTTTGCAATTGTTCTCAGTTGGTGAAGATGGTTTCGGAACCAGAAGAGTGGCCAGCCTTTGCAAGTTACTTAGAAGACATTATCTCTTTGAAAAGAAGCTTCACAAGATCAGAGCTCCTTCATATACCACGAACACAAAATAAAAGGGCGGACAGCTTAGCACGTAGTGCCAGGAAGCAATCGTCTCTTGTCGTTCATATGGATACGGAACCTCCAGTTTGGTTTATAGAGTCTATATGAGTCTGTGTTTGCTGACAAAAAAAAAGTTTGTATAATTATTATTTGATCTTGTTGTTTGTGTGTCAAGATGGTGAATTAAAATGGTATGTATGAAACTAATTTATGTTTTTAAGTATGGGCGAGGTCAATGGTTTGATCGGATAGGGATAATATACGGGTTGAATTATTTAGTTTACTGATGGAGTCATGGTGGTTCTATTTTAGTGTTCGGTTAATTTTTTTTAAAGAAAATTAAATCATAATTGTGGGAATAACTTGTTGTTTATTTTGTTTGGGCTATAAATAATTGCTTTATCTGTTCTTTTAAATAGATTTTCATGTTATGGTGTTGACACAACTCAATAAGAATTTGAGGCAGTTTGAAATTGAGTTGGTTTGGCGTTTTTTTTAGATTTAGTTTTGTTGAATGCTATCAGTCCTGTTTTTTTTTTAGTTTTTTTTGTTTGGTGTTTGATAATTTTTTCTATCTTAATTTATTTTAACATTAGTTTTGCGTTACATATTTGTTACTTTTCTTGTATTTTATCTTTCTTTTTCCATTGATTTTATTTGTTATAAAAGATTTGTCTCCAGTTTCGTCGCAGTTGACCAATTTTGGTAACTAATGCAATCGTTGCAATTATTTGACAAAGACTTGTATTTTTCTTTTTTTTTTGAAACTGAAGACTTGTATTTTTCTTTGCGGATCTCTTAATATGTTTGTTTTAGTTTAAATTATCTTGTTTCGCTTCTGTTTACTTTGTATCTTTTCGAGTTATTTAATATTATAGCTTTTATTAAACGGTTGGCAAATATACTTTTTTATTTTCATATCTATGCATTTTTAATAATTAATAACATTAGCTTTCACTACTTTTTGATTACTTCTTTTTTGTTTCTCTATAAATCACATACTTTTCACTATTAAAATAAAAAAAGGTGGTTATCTTTTTTTCCAAATTTCACTTAAATAAAAATACAATAAATTTTCAAAATTTTAGTCAATTAGATTTAACACGAAAAACATGAGTCATTCCTCGTTTAAATATTTTTATTTCTTGAATTCAGAAATATTTTATTTTGTATTTCTTATAAAATTATATTAATTTATAGGTGAAATTTTAATTTTAACAAATTTACTCTATATTTCTTTAATTCAGCAATATTTAGTCGGTTTTATGGATTACTCCAGCCGATTTTCTTGATGCAAATGATTTTCACATATATTAACAATTGACTCTATATTACCACATCCACATGACCTTTATAATTATATTTTCATATATTAATATTCTATTTTACTTCAAATTAATTATTTATATATATTATTAAAAATATAAAAAATATCCATACTTTCCGTTTTCTTTGTAATCCTCACAAATTTCTGGCTAGTAATCAAATCTAGCTGAGATACTATGATATGAGAAGAAGCTCTTAATGGTGTGTCAGCCTCCAACTTCCTCGCCAAATATTGTCTAATCTCTTCTCTACCCAATTTTGTGATCGGCTGGAGTAATCCATAAAACCGGTTGATTACATAAAGAGACCTATATCATACATGATATGTACAACGACAATCGGTTATGAAAAAAAAGCTTCAAGCTTAAGCTACATAGGCTTAAGCAGAAAAAGACAGCGTACTCTTATCTTACACTCCATACCGTTAGTAATCTTAGTAAGCATCATGTATAAAGTTTACAGACTTTCTGAATTTTTCACGTAAATATAGCCTTTGAATACAACCCACTTGCATCACAACGAATGTAATAAAGGAAATGTGTGACGCACCTTTTCAGCTGTAGGTAGGTCCTTGGGTTTTAAAGACAACATATTCTCTAGCAGATGAAGCAGGGGGAATCAGCATGTGGAAACTTATGTGAGAAATGAATAGGCTTCTTCTTCGAGCTTTCTTGTTCCTAACATGTCGCATTCAGTGCACACATTTCAGCCAAAATAGTAACAATGCAGCTGTGGAATCTGGAAAGGGACGTGGACCTTCCAATGGCTTCCGCAGATTTGAGTTTCCAACATATCAGTCATCAAATCTAATTGCTGGACCACATGTTCACCCGGGGAAAAGAAGTTTCCTTGTAAGAGCTCTGCAGAAATGCATCCTATACGTTATTGTCAGCGTACTGAACATAAGAAAATAATTTTTAAAAAAGAACATTACAAAGCCAATTACAATCTACAGGAGGAAGCACTAATGGCTACCATTTCCTATTAAGATAACATGTGATAAAATAATGTACGATTATGAAAACGACTTTTGCGTACAAATGGAAAACAACAAATGAGGCAAAATTATATTCCAAAGAGCATGTCATAATAACTTGATGGGTCACGTTGATTTCCCCAGCAATTATGTAGACCCAACATGGGAACACAATTTCTGCAGATTACCAAAAAATACCCTAGCCTACAACTTGGATACGAAGATACGGGAAGATGTGAAGAAATAAACTATACATTAAGAAGATTTTATATTCGCAGTTGATATTAGCTGGTGCCCGAAAAGATCACAAACTCACATTACTTTAATGAGTGTGAAAGAACTTACATTAGCTTCTGAAGCTGGATTTACCTTTCCGTTTACTGTGAATGGTCCACCAAGAAGAACAATCTGTCCGACATTTTTTTAAAACTCAGGTTCAAGCTGAACAATCTGCATGTAAAGATAATAAAATCTTCAATAAGATAGTGAGATAGAGATAGAGATGAGACCCAACAAATGAGCATGAGAAAATCTAACCAGTGCGATGTTTGCCAGAGATCCCAAAGCAACAACAATGAGCTCTTGTGTTTCGTCTCTCCTAGGTTGGTTGATTTTCATCGGTTTGCCATGGAGACGTAAAAATTTAGTAAGCGTAGAGAGCCGGTAGGTTGCGATGATCACTTAGCCCATTGAAAACACTGACCTGCGAAGTTGTTACGGTAAGTAAAAGTGAGATGCAAAACATAAAATAACAAAATATTGATCTGGGTCAAACGAATATCAAAGCAAAGCAGTAACATTGATCTAAATGAAGAGAGAGAGAG